>NC_056732.1:190259328-190271828 GCF_019279795.1 Protopterus annectens
GGTTGACACAACAGTACTATTCTGATATCAGATAATACTGAATGCTACATGTCAGCCATACAATACCAGAGTTAACACTACCAGTCCAGAATTTCAATCTTTATTGGCAGACACAGTTTTCTTATCTGATAGACCTGTGGAGGGAATGGTTGTTAACAGTTTCCATACATAATCCCAGATTCTGAGTTAATATTATGCACATACCTCTCAATCTCTTAATGCGCACACTCTGGTCATAGCTTGACAACATGGGGGTAGAAATAGGGACATATTTTGAATATTGCTCTCATAAACTTTGAGAGTTGCTAGAGTGACAGGTTTGTTTTTATATACATTTTCTGAAGTCTTTGAGGTCTGAAAATCAGATGTATGTCATTATTTGCTGACTAAACTTCTGAGATCATCCCATTGATTTGCCAGGGGGACAGGGTAACAGGCAGAAAATATGAGCCAATTATCTGGATGTTCTGAACAAATGTGTAGAGTTGAGAGGTATGATTATGCATACAACTCACAGGATTTGAATCATGGCTGTGTCTGATAAAGATACATCAATTTAAGTTTCAGCAGACTGTGCTGTTTGGATATTGCTGTCTACCTCTTTAGTATTTTCTGTCTAAGTCTCTCTCAGTTGTACAATCTGACCTTGTAATTAAAGCAGTCTTATACAGACATTCCTAGACATTTTTAATACATAGCACAGTGTGGGTAACAGCGGTTAATACAACATTACTATTCAGAAAATGCAACACTAAAAGTGCCATATGATACCAGAGTAAACACAACCAGTCCAGGATTTAGAGCTTTATTGCCAGACAGTTACAGTTTTATTTCAGTACGACCTATATGGGACTATTACTATCATATTGCCCAGTTTATTCAGTACAACCCATGCACAAAACTGCCAGCTGACTTTCTACCACTTTTATATTTATTTGGTATGACTACTACAAGTGGGATTGTTACTCACTAGCCTCACGATGCAGCCTTTGCAGCCTACTCGCATGAGCTTCCTGATTCATAGCCTGCTCAGCTGCAGCTGTAAGGGAAATAGAGAAATATTTAGCCAGTTACTGGTAAGAGTACTTACACACTGCTGGGACATCACCCCTCTGCCTTGATTCTTGGACCCACTGGTCCAAGAGCTCCCTCTTCCTCCATTTCAAGTCAGCATAGTGGTGCCTGACCTGCTCACCAGTCCGAGGGATACCAGTGGCACTGGTGAAGTCACAGGTGAGACAGTCCCAGGCTTCTACTTTATATTGGGAGCCTTGGTACTAGCCCTGCAGCAGTCTCTCATCATGTTTTTTTACCAGGAGTCCTACCATGAACTTGGACTCCTGTATGCCCCAGTGCTGTGCACGGAAGCGCATTCCTTCTCTGATTCCAGCCATTCTGCCTACAGTGGAAAGCTGCAACCAGTTATGAGCTGTATTCCCACCTATGGGGTTTAAATATGGCCAGTTTCCTGCCCATTGCCATGATTGGCCAGTTTTGAATATGCTGAGCTAAGCTAAGCTGTGGGCAAACCTGCTTACCTACGGTTGGCATTGCTTAAAGGGACAAGTTCAGCACTGGTTACCAATGGGCAAATCCATTTAGTTGGGCTACTCATTGCTTAGCAGTCATATTTACACAATGCTTACATCTGCTGCATGGCATTCATTCATCATTCATTACCAATTATAAATTTGGTTACTGTACCTGACATCCCCCTATGTGCTTTCATTACATTTATTCATGTGTGACTATACTGTATGGAGCACTTGTGTTTATATGGAGATTTCCTAACTTTATTAAACTGCCTCCTCACATCTGGACCTACTGCACTACTCCGGTTAACAAATATATGTTATTTAGTAGGTAATATTAAAAAAAATTGTTTATGTACTGCTTTCACATGTAAAATGTGAATTAGTTACAGTGGGGATCGATCCAGGAATGACTGTTCACAAATCATATGCTCTAACCACTACACTACACTATTGCAATACTGCTTATGTGGGATGTCTCTTGCTATTTAACTTCTTGTGCTGTTTAAGCTGGACTAAGCAATGGGCACACCCACGCTGCTACACTTAAACTTTATCGCATTTATAAAAAAAAGTTTTGTTGTGTTATTTTATCTATACCCTTCAGAATATTCCTGCTAATTAAAAAAAAAAACAGCAAACCAGTAAAATCCAAGACCAAAACAATCATAGCTGAAACCACCAGAAAAATGTCCAAATACTTTTATTAAAACACCATCACCAGACTTCATCAGACTTCAGTATCCCTGCTAATGCTAAACCTGTAATTCTATCAGCTTTCTGCTTCGGTGAGACATTTGTCCCTTTTACCTTTGACCAGTTTTGTTTTCCTGATGGGTTGGGGGGTGTTATGAGCATTCTCATTCATTTTTAATCGCCATAAGGATATTCTGGAGTGCAGGGGAGTGTGTATTGTGAGAGCTCTGCTCTCAGACACAACCCCTGTGTTCGTACACAGCTCCATGTCCTTTTAACAGCACAGGCAGTGCACCTTCATGAATATTCAAGGTGCGCTGCCATGCTGTTCAGGAACAGTCCCTGACATGCAGGAATAACTTGTTCCTGCATGGCTGCTTGCTGAACCACAGGGTAGGTTTATTGAAACTTGTGCAAATAGACATTTTTGTGTAGCAGTTCTTTATCAGCAAGCATAATAACAATGTTTGATTTCTCAGGCTACTGACAAATAATAGTTTTTAGTCGATAATGCACACAGTTGTACACATACAATGCTGTTAATAACAGCTTTATTAGATTTTCATATATCACCATCTGTGGTGATTGAACATATCACATTGTTTTTACTGTTGTAGTCATAATATTCATGTGTGTTCAGCAAATTATCCTGCTGCCTGTTTCAGATGTTTGTCATGTTGCTTGTCTATTGTCCACAATATTGTCATATTACTTTCTCCTCATTTTAACAATGACAATTTGTGGCTGTTCATATAAATCATAAAATGCAGATAGTACAATCTCTTGATGTGAGCATTCATACATTCTCACAAAGCCATGTGTGTGTGTCTAAGCCTAAAGAATTGTTAAGAAAAGAATATCAATGTCCTGTTTACATATAGGACAATGCATTTATGAGGTAACTCTGTCCATAATGGATGTGTGTCACAGTCATCTGTGCTAATGAAGAAGACTCAGGCTACTACTCACATACCAAAATCTCACAAACCAGTAAATGAATAATTATTTTACACTGAACAAAGATACACTATTGGAGTCAGTCAAGCTGTGTTGTATGTGAATGGAATCATGGGGTATGCATGGAATGTCCATCCATGTGGACACAGAAGTAAGTGTAGTGTTGATCATCCTAGCAACAGGGACCTGCCAGCAGCATTAAGTATATTAGAGACAGCTGCCTTGCAAGTATTAATCAGATCTTTGACACTATGCTACAAAATATGGAGGGGCATACCAGGTTACCTTGGAAAACAAAGGAAAGACTTGACACAATGTACACATTCTATGATGCTGCCTACTTCTGGAATGTCCTGGACACCATAGATTGCATTTATGTTGCTATTGAGGCACAACCATGTCCAGACACATAATAAGAGCTACCACTCCCTGAACTACCAGGTATTTTGTAAGGCTGAGAGATTATCTGTAACGTGTCTGTGCACCAGGAAGGCCGCTTACATGAGTCACAGATGATGTATACATCTGATGTGTATACACTCATTGCAAGCAGAATGGCTATAAAGACATTCATTATAAATTCTGGGAACAGATCACTTTTACTGTTGAGTCTTGCATCTTGCAAATGATGTCAGCTATGTCCTTGAGCCAATGGATGATGATCCCCATTTGCAACCCACAGACCATGCAGGAAATCATAAATGTCATGGCCTATGCCAAAACCAGAAACACTGCAGACTATATATTTGGTCTTATGAAAGATAGATTTTGATGTTCAGATACCTTCAGTGGGCCATTGCAGTTTAGTCCTGAGACATTCTATTTTATTTTATTTACATTTGTTTATCAGGAAGGTACAACTGAGCAGTGCCTCTTTTCATTAAAGGCCCAGAAAAAAAATGCTCCAGCAGTTTAAGCAGTGAAAAATAATCAAAGCAATTGCATATTTAACAATACAGTTAGAGGAATAATAAAAAGTGTATACCCAGCAACAAAAGTGAGCAGTGATGAGATGTAGGCCTGGTATAACATTATAGCTAGGGGAAGGATTGGAGAGACAGATGAGAACATTAAGTGCAAGCAATGAGGAAACTTAAAAGGGAGGTGAATATAATCAGGATCTAGATGGTAGAAGAAAGGGATCATGAGTCTTAAAAGGTTGTAGAAGTGGCAAAAATAGTTATGAATTTATGCTGTCTTATGTGGGTTCATTTGTTTTACTAGGAGTTGAGCAAGAGTAAGACCAAGAGTTCGTCAGATATCGCTATAGTTGTTTGACGGTTTTGAGGTTATTGGTTAATCTTAATGCCTGAGGTATGAAGTTCCACATTTTTGAGACATGACAGGAAAAGAATCACCTGCTAAGTTATTGGATCTGCCTATGTTCAGTACGTTCTTCTCACCTGAGCACTGGGCTTGCGTAATGCAGGAGATTTAGGGCCACGCTTGGGCATTTTTCAAGATTGTAGATGAAAGAGAGTGCATTTGTTATTTGGCATTAATCCAGGCAGTGAGGGAATTCTGTTCCGTATAGATGTTTTAAGGCTAGGCTGTAATGGGCTTTGTTAGGAATATTGGTGGCAAATTTAGCAATTTTTTGTCATATCTCCTCTAGTACGTGAGATTGACTGGAGTGAAGGTTGATGAAAATGCAAGCACCATATAGAAGGGTTGGGAGTAGTTATGCAGTGGCAATTTGCTTCCTTGCAGCTTCAGTTAACTAGGGCTTAATCCTATGGAGAGTGCCAAGATTTGGAGATTGTTTATGGATTCTTTTATATGGAGGTTATATTTCATATTTTCTTCTACAGTAACTCCTAGGAGTTTACTATGACCAAGTAATTCTATTCTGATTTTATTGGAAGGGGTTAGTGAAAAGAAGTCTTTTTGCTGTTATATTACCAGGGTATGAACAGGAGAAATTTATTTTTTGGCAGTTCAGAGGGAGATGCGATCTGATTAGCCATGAGTCAATGCGAAGGAGGGACTTGTGTCAGTTGCTGTAGTTTTTCTAGATTTTTGGCAGAAAAAAATGAATGTGGAGTTGCCTGTGTATTATATATTGTGGAGTGTTACTAGCCTTGTGAAGGTCATTTATGAAGTTGTTAAACAGACGTCTGCTGGCTAGTCATGGCAGAGGTGCATCAATCCCACGAGAGGGTATGGAGAAACTACTAGACCATGTTGAAGCTTCCAGAGGATAGAACCCATTATGACGGATATCAAGCTATGTTGGGGGTTGGTATAATGTTTATAAAGTATTTTCTTCAGTTTGATTCTCACCTTTAAAACACCAAAACCCAAAACACACAAAAAAAAGTCAACACACAAGAAGATTTAAAGAAGTCAGGTCTACACCCTTTCAGGTCTACTGTAAAAAACAGCATGTAAAAAAATACATCCATTCATTTTTAAATTATCACATATTTAATCCAGCCAAAGCCTTAGTAAAAAAAGGAACATGAACAATTAACCTATCCTAAACAAAAATTAATTAAATTTTTTACTAGCATCAGCAATAAAAAAACACATATTAAAAATAGATAAATATAAAACATTTACATACACATATAAAATATAAAAAAAAAAATAAAAACAATATATAACATATAGGAAGTAAACACAAAACAAACATTCAAAGATTTTGTTTTTTTTTATCAAAAAAATTTTTTTTTATAAAAACAACACTATTAAGACCAGTTGGTTTTGCTTGTAAAACTACTATCCATTCATCCATCCCTTGTTTGTAGATAGTAATCTAGATCTAGATCCCTGGTCCTAGAGTAGAGTACACAAAATAACTCTAAATTTAAAAGTGTACATTTTCCACATAATAATATATTACATTGTGTGTGTGTTGCTAAATAAACTAATTTTTTTGTCATTACAGTCAGCCCTACATTTAATGTCCCTCTCTCGTTTTGCCATCAGTATCATCCAGTTCTTTTCAATAATCTTACTTAAATTCTCACCTTTCACAAGTAAATTAGCTGGGATCAAAATGGCCCACAGGGGCAGTTATTCTATTACTTACCTATTTGTTTGCATGTGACGCTGATGGCATATCTTCAGTTGCCTGTGTGCTTTGCCTTTGGGTTTGTTTATGTGAAAAAACCTGGGCAGATGCATAATACAACTGCAGAAAATTCATCAACAGTAGCAGGGCTGGGAGGACATATTGGGGAATACAGTTCAGCTTCAGAGCCCAGCTGTGGTAACTATGGAAGCAATACATTGCATGTGACACTTGCAAAGCACCTGCATCTCATGAGCAACTATCATACTTAACACAGATAGCATAAAGTAATATGATGAGTACTGTAACACACTCAGTCTATACAGGGCAGTGCATGGTCATCCATAATATGCATCAAACATCAGCATTCTTATGCAGTTTGGTGGGTAGAGAGGAGACAACTCTCATCACTTTACACTGGTGAGGGGCATATTGATAGTTGACAGCAACACTAAAATGTGGAATAGGATCAAGGGATATGAAGTCAGTGGTATTGTACTTTAGGTGATTTTAGGATTTCATGATTTCTGGATGGAGTTAGAGTGCTGCTACATGATTGTTTCTGATATATACTGTGTCGGCTGTCAGGGATCATATCCTTCAGTGATGGGGTTGTGGTGCCACTTTGTGACTGTTGTCAGCATCCACTATGCTGGCTAGTTCTGTTGGGGCTGCATCCATCCCATGACAGGATATGATAAAACTGCAAGACTATGTTGAAGCTTTTTGAGGAGCTATCTACATGGACAGATCCCATTGTTAGGGGTATCAAGCTATCAGCCTGCATGTGACACTGATGACATGTTCCCAGTGGCCTGTGTGTTTTGACACAGGATACCCAGTGCACACTGTTTTGATGTTTGAACCCTTCCACATCCACAGACCACAGACTACATCTCTGACAGAGACAAAATGGATGACAGTTGTAAAGTGTTGCATGACTACACCTGTGGAGCCAGTGTTTGCCACTAGTAACTTAAGCAAAGCTGTCATCTAATTGTGCTAATTGTCAGGTCACTGTGCATTTGAAGATAATTTTCACACGTCACAGATCACACTTGTTGCCTCCAAAGCCATCTCTGCCTTGGTCACTCATGAGCACATCTGGTAGTTGATTATAAGTGCAGCACAGCCATTAGGGGCAGTGAAGTAATCATGGTGCTGTTGGACTCCCTTCCATCCCTTTCCTATGTTAGGAATCCACATATATGAGACAGTATGTGCATAAGATGCAGCATTTGGTGGGGACTCAGGAGAAGCCTGAGTGGGGTTTTAGTCATGAGAGGTAAACTGGGATGTGATGAAGCAATACAATTAGCAGCTACCTCTACAGGGGTCTCTGTTCTTGTGGATGTGGGTGTTCCTTAGCCCTAAATGATGTAGACAGTGCTAGTGTTCCATAGAATAATGTCACCTGCAAGTTGACATAGCTGTTAGCCAGAGTAACCATGTTGGTGTCAATTCTGTCCTGCTGAACTATACTCTCCAGCAGTGAAACCTGTGCATGCATAAAAAAATTTTACTTTTTTTTCATTTCTCCAAGTCATTTGGGTTTCTAATACTATGACAGGAGTGGGACCCAATTTCTAAGTCAAAGTATGATTAAAGTTCTTGAAATTAGTATTGCTTCAATCTTTTATGTTATTTAAAAGTTCTCTTTATAGCGCCTGCAAAGTGCCCAAATTTGACTCCTTCTGCAATTCATATGGAATTACACCTATTTGTCGCATATCTAAATAAGACTGTAAATTCTTTTTAATGAGACCCATTGCTCCTACTACTATGGCAGTTGTCTGGGTATCCTTCTTCTATATTGCCCTCATTTCTGCCTGCAAGTCCTAGTATTTCATAACGCTGTGTCTCTCTGTACGTAATCTACTATAATTGCTGGTTGTAGCAATTTTTCTCTCAGTCTTTTTGAATATCTTCTATCTGGAAATTCTAGACTTCCTGCATAATAGCAAAAATACATACTTTCTTTCTTTTCCTAAATAGTCCACTCTGTCATCTTTATGGCTCTTTTTTGGCCTGTCAGTTTTTTGCGTTTGTGTACTACTACTTCCTTCTTCAACAGGGGCGCCATCCTCCTCCTGAGACTGGCACCATTGTAGGAATGTTTCCATGTCTTGAGGATTGTACACTGTAATTTTTTCCAGTCCTGGCACCAGTGTACCTACCAGGATTGGACACTTTTGATTCCTAGGACATGTGCAACGAGCTGTCTTTTTTATTTTTAACCTACTTCTGTTCATGACATGCTGTATCAAATACAGTCTGTATATATCAATGTCATCTTGGTGAGATTTTGTTAAAACAGGGTCCACCTCATGAAGCTACTCACTAAGACTTGAGGATGAATTCAGTTCCAGCAATATGTCACCATTGTAAGACAGCGGGTGTGTTTTAAGTCTGTCTCTGTGTTATGCATAGTGGGACATATGGAAAACAGTGCTACATAATATTTTGGAACATGTACCTTGCTGTGTAGGGCATCACTCTAGCAGAATGGAAGTTCCTGGATGTATTAATTTACAGGCATCCTCCTAGTCTTGTTTTCTTTACTTCAGGGATAGGTATGTGCCATAACCTACTATTCTGGTGAAAATTAACTGGCATTTTACCTGCTGGCACAGGGGTAGTAGGTGCAAGGCCTGTAAACACATTTGGGCACCATATTGCATGAGGAGTTAGTCCTCAAACCCAGAAAATGACAACAAATACACCTTTACATCTATCAGCTCTATTTCAATGTTGATTGGTCTCTCCTAGTGGTGATCCTGTACGCCTCCATGTTTCAATCCCTTTGCTTTGCATGGAAGTTCAAATATGTAACCCTCCCCCACAATTGTAGGGAATCAAATTATGGCTACAAACAGCATTCAAATCCCACATCTTGCCCTGTCATATCTGGTCCCTGACCGACTGGTCTGCACCACCTTTGCAGGTAGGTGCATGCCTTGCTTTCAAAGAGATTTCAGTACCACATCATTCTCCTGGTTTGTAAACTTCTTTCGATGTTGCTTCTCCCTGATTGCCAATATATGGTAATGCAATTGTGCAGCAATGTAGGGCCATAGCAGTCTCCCACCTCGTATTCCAGGGTTTCCCCATGTAGGTTTTATACACTGGCATCGACCCCCCCCCCCAGACATAAACAAACATGCAGTGTGACTGAGTGATGGACCAGCATGTGACTTAGAGAGATATCATGGTATCTCTTTACTGCAATAAGGGGAGTAGAATAACCACCACATCTGCCCATTCTTTGTAACAAACAGGTACACACACAACTCCACAGCCAACCTCCTTATCGTTGACAGGTAAGAGCGTCATTACAGATGTGTAATATGCATGTTTCCAGCCTAATTCTCCTCCTCATTTATTTATTGCTTTCTTTTTTTCCATGCTGTCTTTCTTTCTTTCTTTAAATATTAATACATTTGTTAACTGTGTCAGAGTAATGATCTCAGTAGGCCATTTTCAGGATCAACCAAGAAGGGATTTAATGAGAAAAAGAAAAATATGTGAAGAAAAGCAGTGTACAGGCCGTAGCAAATAAAGTAATAGGTGGAGATAAATTGCACCATATTAGAAATTAGCAAAAATAACAAAAAGCATCATTTCAGAGTATCTGTTATGGACTTGTTGCAATAAAGAGATGTTCGAGTGAAATTATACATTAAATACAAATGTGCAAATTGCTGATACAAGTGGATGCCATTGAGAAGTTTATTTGTTGAATGAATGAATGAATGAAGGTAGCTTAATTGTATAACACTCAAACTTTTAGCACAAGACAAAGCCAAAACTAATAGGGTGTACAAAGGACCAAAATCAGGGATGGATTTTAAATATTGCTCTTATAAACATAGAAAATTGTTAAAGCAACAAGTTTTGTATTAACATGCATTTTTCAAAAAATATGAAGTTTGAAACTCAAATATTTGTCTACAATCATGAAGTGATGTCAGTTCTTCAGAAAACAATACATGTTGTAGGAAAAACACCAAAAGTGTGAGCCAGAAACCTGGACATACTGTGAAAATCTGGAGAGTTGAAACGTATGCTTGTTTGGTATGTGGAAATTTAAGCAGTATCGCCTGGTTAGATCTAAATGATGTTGCTCTTACTATATCATTTTCATTTTGCTTACTTGAGGAGGTCAGCTCTTAGTTATTTCTTGAGAAAAATTGAGGGATACTATATCAGTCATTTGTTTAGGGACAGATTCCCAGATTTTGTGGACCACTAGGGAGGACACGTTTTATGTTTGTTTTAGTTTGTTGAACAGGTAAGAAGGCTTAGGTGGAGGTTGACAGTGATCTCAGGTTATATGGCACTTATCTCTCTAATGCTCTGTGTCTAGAGCACTTTAAAATCAAATCTACCATATACCATTTATATTGTCGAAAGTTGTTGAGTGTAAGATGTTGATAATACTTTAGATCTTGTTACAGTGGGGGGGGGATAATAAGCTGAAGCTATAAAAATCAGGACAGGTAACACAAATGTATTTGATCCATTCTATGTGCAGAATGTGCTTTCCATATCTAGTGATCTGAGCCATGCACATACTGTTTGGCACAAAGCAAGTGACATCAAGGCTAATTCATTAGATCTTGAAATGCAAATAGTGTTGTGCTACAGCACTATGCTATGTTGTTGCAAAGCACAAGTCTACCATATTGTTCCTCAACTCAAATGAACCAGCTGAGAGTCCATAGCTGCTTCAATCTTCAGCAACCATAAGATTCTAGCATGGTATAGGATCATATATAAGTACTAAACTATCAGTTTGCAGACTATTACAAGCCTAGCCAATACCCAGAAGTCAGAATCAAACCCTGTGCCTTGCATCTGTGAGGTAACAACCTTAACCACCCTCCCCCTAATGGTATGCCAATGATAGCATGATTGCCCTCTTCATTTTGTACAGGGACTTTAGGAGTGTCTGCTGGGACATTAAACTGTTTACTTTCAAAGGATTTATGCCTGTTTAAAAGTGATGTCCAATGGCATGAGGTATAACCCATTCAGGGAAATAATGTAAACATTGAAACAATGCAGTGATGTCCCACTGTACTGCTTGACAGTGGGTGGCAGAAGTTCAGGAAATAAAGCCAGTGATTTATCATACCTGTTTTATGTTCTTTATGTTTTACATTCTTCATTGGTCTGTTGCTTAAGAGTACTTAATTTGTTTTCAAACTTTTGAGAGCACTACTTGATTATGGTTGCCTGCCATAAAAAGCAGGAGTGGATCTCCAGACAGTGGGGCATGTAAACCTTTTGTAGCTCTCCAGTGCACAAATGCAATGGTGTTCGTATCATGAGTATGCAGTACCATTTCCTTCCTGTTCTGTCTGCCATATGCAGGTCCACTTAAGGCGGGGGATTAAATGTGGTTGTGTCCATGTGAGTTTCTGCCAATCACTACATCTGACAGTCAATCAATGGTGTCCTTCCTGTCTGCCTCTCAAGAAAGGAAGCATGGCTGCTCTGCTGAAGACCTCTGGGGCTCAGTGGTTTCTTCTGAGTTAGCCTATGGGGGAGTGGGTGAAGTCTCATATGCTGAAGACAGATAGGGAGTCTCTCCTGTGGTAACCTGACAACAAGTAAGAGGTTGATGATGTTGAGGTGTGCTGGCAGCACAACATCCACAGTTATATTATGTTATGTATTCTGTAGCAACTTGGGAAGTTTTCTGACAAGTAGACTAGAATAACTGGCCATATATGGAGCAATATCATCCTCCATAAAAGTGTGTGATGGCTTTGCAGCTTGCTCCTTGGGAGGATTTAGTATTCTACTACGAAGGCAGCCCACCCTATACTCTTAATAGTGCTAACCCTCTCTTCTGTGTCTTTCCTCACACTTTATTCATTCTCCAACCCTCCACATTGCCAGTTATCTACATGCTGTGTGTATATTGCAATCTAATGTCCATGCCACCTTTTGTATGTACATCAGCCCTGCAGTCTGTGTAAATGCTCAACATTTCTGTTTGCATCTGGTGCCTGCCTTCTCCCTCTATCCAACACAAAGGCATCCCCAGTACCTTCCCTATCTTCCATCCTCATTTTGGGGTGTGTGTGTGTATGTATCAGACTGTTGCATTCACTATGGCATTGTGTATTGACATTTATACTGTTTTGGGTGGTAAGGCTTTGACATGACATCGCACACACTGGCCTTGCATGCTGCAGTAGTGGTGCTCCTCTGGTACACTGATATACAACTGATTCTCAGCTTTGTTTTTCTGTCTTATTCTTTATCTTGGAGTGGTAGTATTATCCCAT